>NC_133326.1:230457057-230497057 GCF_042186555.1 Aquarana catesbeiana | reverse complement strand
GGAGCACACCAAACACCCAGCAATTAGCACTATGGCTGCAAAGGTGCTGGTGCATTGCTGGATCAATACACACACCAACGTGATCTCAAAAAACTTGCCACCACCCTCATTCATAGCTGGTTATCGCAGTAAGCGGCATTGGAGGGCTACAAACAGATACAAAGAAAGCCTGGGGAATGCCCAGGAAAAGATTCCAAGCCTACTTACCACCAGCTCGCAGACAACCAAATTGACCTGTCTAACAGTATGCGTTAAAAACAGGGGTTTAGTCCGCACACATTTGCAAACGCATGCATAAGCCATAGAGCCTCGTCACGGCACCCTGATATCTGTAGTCCTAACACTAAGATATGAGTGTCCCCACAGTGGAGGCACATGCATTCTGATGGATAAATGCGGGCAGGTGGACTGAAGTGCAGCCCACCCCTTCTTAAATCAGTGAAGAGGAAGTGCTCTGTGCTCTTTACCACTTGATCAGCTGTCAGCCATTGACAGCTGACCACATAATGTAAACAGAAGCCGGCAATCTGCTTTGTTTTTACCTCACGCTAACAGCATGAGGAGAAAAAAAATAAGCCGATTACCGGCTTGTGTAAACAGGACATCAGTCCCACACACTGACAGCCACTGCTGCTAAGCAGTGCCCACCAGTGCCACCAACCAGTGTCCCCCAGTGCCACCTTCCCGTGCCCATCAGTACTGCTAAGCAGTGCCCACCAGTGCCACCTATCAGTGCCCACTAGTGCTGCCAATCAGTGCCCATCAGTGCCTCATCATCAGTGCCACCTACCAGTACCTATAAGTGCCCATCAGTGCCACCCATTAGTGCCCTTTAGTGTCGCCTATCAGTGCCCATCAGTGCCACCTATCAGTAAACATCTGTGCCACCTATCAGTGCCCATCAGTGCCGCCTTATCAGTGCCTATTGGTGCAGCCTATCAGTGCCCATTAGTGCAGCCTATCAGTGCCCATCAGTGCAGCCTCATCAGCGCACGTCACTGAAGGAGACAAATTACGTTTGTTTTTTTCAAAATTTTCTGTCTTTTTTTGTTTGTTTAGCAAAAAAAAAAATAAAACAGCAGTTATTAAATACCACCAAAAGAAAGCTCTATTTGTGTGAAAAAAAATATACAAAATTATACAAATTATACAAAATTATACATATACAAATATATGGGTACAGTATAGCATGACTGCGCAATTGTCATTCAAAGTGCGACAGTGCTAAAAGCTGAAAATTGGCCTGGGCAGGGAGGGGGTATAGGTGCCCGGTAAGCAAGTGGTTAATATTAAGTTTATTTGATTCTAGTGGTGACTATAAACAATAACTGCAAAATAGAAAAAAATAAGTATATAAAAATGGAAGTCAAATGTGCACAAAGGGGATGCTTGATCATACCTTTTATAAAAATCAGCATCAATTAAACAAATTCAGGAACACATACCTGTACATATTCTTAGTGTGAGCTCCCTTACTAATGTTTGTGTTCCTAAATCCATTGCCCTGTCCATCCCACCGATGGCATTCCCGCACCTCTATTTTAAAAATGACATTAACGGTGACCAGCTTCTTCTTCCTAGCTCTCTGGAATGGCCTATTGATAGCATCTGCAATCTCTGTACGGAAAAAATAATATACTGTTTAATTTTTTTCTGCTATAATCTGGTAGATTAACTGGAACAGCTTCCTAGAAGGAGGAGGAGGGGAACAATTAAAAAGAGTTTTCGGTATCCACAGTATTTTTTTTTGCAATATTTATTTAACCACTTCAGCCCCGGAAGGATTTACCCCCTTCCTGACCAGAGCACTTTTTACAATTTGGCACTGCATCGCTTTAACTGCTAATTGCGCAGTCATGCAATGCTGTACTCAAACGAAATTTGCGTCCTTTTCTTCCCACAAATAGAGCTTTCTTTTGATGGTATTTGATCACCTCTGCCGTTTTTATTTTTTGCGCTATACACGGAAAAAGACCGAAAATTTTGAAAAAAAATTATATTTTCTACTTTTTGTTATTAAAAAAATCCAATAAACTCAATTTTAGTCATACATTTAGGCCAAAATGTATTCGGCCACATGTCTTTGGTAAAAAAAATGTCAATAAGTGTATATTTATTGGTTTGCGCAAAAGTTATAGCGCCTACAACCTAGGGTACATTTTCTGGAATTTACACAGCCTTTAATTTATGACTGCCTATGTCATTTCTTGAGGTGCTAAAATGGCAGGGCAGTACAAAACCCCCACAAATGACCCCATTTTGTAAAGTAGACACCCCAAGGAAATTGCTGAGAGGCATGTTGAGCCCATTGAATATTCATTTTTTTGTCCCAAGTGATTGAATAATGACAAAAAAAAAAAAAAAATTACAAAAAGTTGTCACTAAATGATATATTGCTCACACAGGCCATGGGCATATGTGGAATTGCACCCAAAAATATATTCAGCTGCTTCTCCTGAGTACGGGGATACCACATGTGTGGGACTTTTTGGGAGCCTAGCCACGTACCGAGCCCCGAAAACCAATCACTGCCTTCAGGATTTCTAAGGGTGTAAATTTTTTATTTTACTCCTCACTACCTATCACAGTTTTGAAGGCCATAAAATGCCCAGATGGCATAACCCCCCCCCCCCAAATGACCCCATTTTGGAAAGTAGACACCCCAAGCTATTTGCTTTGAGGCATGTTGAGTCCATGGAATATTTTATATTTTGACACAAGTTGCGGGAAAGTGACAAATTTTTTTTTTTTTTGCACAAAGTTGTCACTAAATGATATGTTGCTCACACAGGCCATGGGCATATGTGGAATTGCACAGCAAAATACATTTAGCTGCTTCTCCTGAGTATTGGGATACCACATGTGTGGGACTTTTTAGGAGCCTAGCCGTGTGTGGGGCCCTGAAAACCAATCACCGCCTTCAGGATTTCTAAGGGTGTAAATTTTTGATTTCACTCTTCACTGCCTATCAGGGTTTCGGAGGCCATGGAGTGACCAGGTGGCACAACCCCCCCCCCCCAAATGACCCCATTTTGGAAAGTAGACACCCCAAGCTATTTGCTGAGAGGCATGGTGAGTATTTTCAGCTCTCATTTGTTTTTGAAAATGAAGAAAGACAAGAAAAAATTTTTTTTTTCTTTTTTCAATTTTCAAAACTTTGTGACAAAAAGTGAGGCCTGCGAAATACTCACTATACCTCTCAGCAAATATCTTGGGGTGTCTACTTTCCAAAATGGGGTCATTTGGGGGGGGTTGCCACCTGGGCATTCCGTGGCCTCCGAAACTGTGATAGGCAGTGAAGAGTGAAATCAAAAATTTACGCCCTTAGAAAGCCTGAAGGCGGTGCTTGGTTTTCGGGGTCCTGTGCGCGGCTAGGCTCCCAAAAAGTCCCACACATGTGGTATCCCCATACTCAGGAGAAGCAACAGAATGTATTTTGGGGTGTAATTTCACATATTCCCATGGCATGTTTGAGCAATATATCATTTAGTGACAACTTTGTGCAAAAAAAAAAAAAAAAAAACAGCAATTGCTGTTTACATTTGACGCCAGACCGACGCTTGCGTTCGCCTTAGTGCGAGAGCAGGGGGGACAGGGGTGCTTTTTTTTTTTTTTTTTTATTATTTTTTTGCTTTTTTATCTTATTTTTAAATTGTTCCTTTCATTTTTTTTTTTAAATCATTTTTATTGTTATCTCAGGGAATGTAAATATCCCCTATGATAGCAATAGGTAGTGACAGGTACTCTTTTTTGAAAAAAATGGGGTCTATTAGACCCTACATTTCTCCTCTGCCCTCAAAGCATCTTACCACACCAAGATCGGTGTGATAAAATGCTTCCCCAATTTCCCAATGGCGCTGTTTACATCCGGCGAAATCTAAGTCATAAAATGCTCGTAGCTTCCGGTTTCTTAGGCCATAGAGATGTTTGGAGCCACTCTGGTCTCTGATCAGCACTATGGTCAGCTGGCTGAATCACCGGCTGCATTCTCAGGTTCCCTGTTGAGACAGGAGAGCCAGAGAAAAACACGGAAGACTGTGGGGGGGGGGCATTCCCTCCCACTGCTTGTAAAAGCAGTCTAGAGGCTAATTATCAGCTAGGATTGCTTTTACACGAAAGCCGACCGCTGGCTGAAAAGAATGATACCAAGATGATACCTAAACCTGCAGGCATCATTCTGGTATAACCACTCAAAGTCGTGAATGGCGTACCTGAAGACAAAAAAATGGTTAACAATAAAGCACAGTAAACGGTAAGGTATAAAAAATTGCATACCTGAAAAGCAAACATGATAAAACATAATAACAATAAAACATTGCAGAATAGAATACAGTAAAAAAGAGCAGAACAATAGAGAGAGAATAGAGAGAGAACAATAAAACGCCAACTATTTTTTTTTATTTTATATTTTTGTTTGTGTTTTTTTTTTTTTACACTTTTTTTTGTAACTGTAACTTTTATAACTGTAACCGGTTCCAGGTTAGGGTCTCTCAAAATGCGATGGCATCTTGGGAGACCCTGTGAAAGTGTGCCTAGTCTGTGCAATGCTGTACCCTATGCTAATACTCAATTAGTGTATGGTAGCGTTCAAAACATTCACCAATGCAAAGACCAGGATTGTCAGGACAGGAGGGACAATAATAGCGGGTGTCACGCCTATATCCACGCTTGCTGCAGACACGACTTTTTTGGGGGGGTTCGTTGGGTAGGGGTACTCGGGAGGACATAAAGAAAATGCCTCTCATGCAGCCGACTGCATTTGGTTGGGGATGTGAATGGGGGAAGTACAGGCGCTGCAGAAGCGGTGGGTTCCCAATTAGGATTGGCGAATGCAGCAGGAAGGGCATTATGGGCATGACGGGCCTGTGTTTGTCTTTTTGGTGGCAGCGGGACACTACTTGTGCTTGCCACCCCACCAGCTTGAACTGCACTTATGGGACTCGCCATGTCACCAAGTGTTACTGCAGTGCTGGTTTGACTATGACCGGGGTGTACTAGGCCGCTGGTGCTTGCCAGTTGACCAAAACGCTACCAAAAAAACTGTTAGCGATCGCAGGGATCAGGCCTGACTCTGCGAACGCTGCAGTTATGCGTTTAGTGTTTTGTAAGTGACAGTGATCGATCGATACTGCACTTGGGTGGGCTGGGCTGGGCCGGGCGGAGGGGCAAAACGCAGGTGCTAGCAGGTATCTGGGCTGATCCTGCTAACACTGCGTTTTTGGGAACCCTAAACTGCTGGGGACGTTAGCATAGATCTGATCGGATCAGATATTGATCCGTTCCGATACTATACCACTAAGGGAGGTGTACGGTGCATGTGTGGGTGTTAGCGGTACTGGCGCTAATCTGACGCTAACCTGATGCTGCTTGGGGCTGGTGCTTGCCAGTTCACCAAAACGCTACCAAAAAAACTGTTAGCAATCGCAGGGATCAGGCCTGACTCTGCGAACGCTGCAGTTATGCGTTTAGTGTTTTGTAAGTGACAGTGATCGATCGATACTGCACTTGGGTGGGCTGGGCCGGGCGGAGGGGCAAAACGCAGGTGCTAGCAGGTATCTGGGCTGATCCCGCTAACACTGCGTTTTTGGGAACCCTAAACTGCTGGGGACGCCAGTATAGATCTGATCGGATCAGATCAGATATTGATCAGTTCAGATACTATACCACTAAGGGAGGTGTACGGTGCGTGCGTGGGTGTTAGCGCTACTGGCACTAACCTGACGCTGCCTGGGGCTGGTGCTTGCCAGTTCACCAAAACGCTACCAAAAAAACTGTTAGCGATCGCAGGGATCAGGCCTGACTCTGCGAACGCTGCAGTTATGTGTTTAGTGTTTTGTAAGTGACAGTGATCGATCGATACTGCACTTGGGTGGGCTGGGCCGGGCGGAGGGGCAAAACGCAGGTGCTCGCAGGTATCTGGGCTGATCCCGCTAACACTGCGTTTTTGGGAACCCTAAACTGCTGGGGACGCTAGTATAGATCTGATCGGATCAGATATTGATCCGTTCAGATACTATACCACTAAGGGAGGCGTATGCTGCGTGCGTGGGTGTTAGCGGTACTGGCGCTAATCTGACGCTGCCTGGGGCGACGCATATCACCGCCGGGCGATCAGGGGGCTAAACCTTTATTCGGTAATAAATGGCGGGTGCCCTGACACTATAAAAAATAAACGAACTAACCAGCGTCACCCGTAACAGTTATACTGTGATCAGTGGTGAAAGGGTTAACTAGGGGGCAATCAAGGGGTTAAAACATTTATTAGGTAGTATATGGGGGTCCCTGTGGCTATAAAACGCTGACGGCGAACCTAAATATTTAGCTCCCTAACTAGCGTCACCAGCGACACTAATACAGCGATCAGAAAAATGATCGCTTAGTGACACTGGTGACGGGGGGTGATCAAGGGGTTAAATCTTTATTAGGGGGGGTTAGGGGGGTACCCTAGACCTAAAGGGGGCTAACACTCACTGCCCTAACACACTAACTGTCACAAACTGACACCATGCAGTAATCAGAAAAAAAAAAAAAAACTGCTTGGTGTCAGTGTGACAGGGGGGAGGGATGATTGGGGGGCGATCGGGGGGGGATCGGGGGTGTAAAGTATGCCTGGCATGTTCTACTGTGAGGTGTAGTGTTTTGCACTCACTCAGATGTCTTCTCTCCTCGGCGCCGGAACGGAAACTGCCGAGCCGAGGAGAGATGACATCACATCCCCTGCCTCTGTGTACTACACAGAGGCAGGGGACGATTCTCATTGGCTGGGAGCGATCGCGAGGGGGGGCCACGAATGGATGGCCTCCCCCTCATCTCTGATCGCTGCCAGACCCAAGCCGACCGCTTCGGGCACCGGGGGGGGTCCGATCAGACCCCCCACCCGCGGGAAGGCAATCACGTACCAGGTACGTGATTTTGCCTGCCCATGCCATTCTGCCGCAGTATATCTGCGTTAGGCGGTCGGCAAGTGGTTAATGTGTTTAATGCTGAGCATTCAGAGGTATTTTGGAAGTAAAGTTCCATTTTAATACCAATCAAACTTAGTAGTGTTCTGCTATTTGACATCACAATCACTTGTAGCACTTAAAGCTGAACTCCAGCTGGCATAGAAAGCAGTAAATATGGCCCAGAATGCAGTAATGCTCAACCAGGAGGTACTAGAGTGATGATCCAGACTAACAGAGTTGAGGGTATCATAGGAATGGCTGGCCTAAATTACAGGTGGCAGGTACAACAGGCAACAGCAATACAATATATGTATTTCTGCTTTAAATTTAGCTGTTTTCCTACAACTCCATATTCAACTTATTCAAGACAAGTTAGTTAGGTAATTTGTTTCATAAAGATTTTATGAAAGGGTTTCATGCACAATACAGTAAATGATTCCATAGACATCACTGCAGGTAAACTAATACATACAAAAATAGAACAAAGCATGGTATACAGAAACAACTCCACCCACAGCCTATATGATTATTAAGATCCGAGGGAGTCATCCTGTTCCTGTGGCATGTGATTAGCTATTCCCAACATTAAAACAAATTCAAAATAATAATGCGCCAACCAAAAACGTGAGGAAAGCAGCCAACACAACAATCAGACAAATTGTGATAAAATAACGTGAGAAAAAGTGTGGCGCTGAGGAAATAGGCAAATACTGTATGTGTTCGTTATTGAGCAGAGCCTACCTGAGTGTCCATCGGGAAGGCAATTGTGCACAATAAAGTGTTTAGTGGAAACAGGACTGTTCCTGTATATACTGTTAGCTGTCACTAATAAAAATAGGTATCCGTGAAATAGTGATAGTGTAAAAAAGGTATTAAGTGATATATACACTTAAAATAACTGTCTCCAGCTCCACATAGTGGGGAAGAGCAGTTTCATACATAGGGAAATCTGTGAATTAATACTAATGTTGAATTGTTTAAAACAGAAAACCCAATGGTGCAACAACCATGAATAAGTGATAATAACAAAAAATGACATATAAAATTACGATGATGGTATTGCCACCGTAACCAAAAGAATACAGTACATCAGCATATAAAATACTAATACAGCTGAAAGTCCGATACGGATGTACAGGCATCTGGGGACTTTAGCCAAAGAAGACAACAACAACCAGGATTGGTACTAGGAGACCCTTAAATCCGGGGTGACAACGATAAGGTAAGATATCCAACTTGTGTGTAAAAAGGGGCAGGCAAAAATACCCTTACCAGCAGTGGTGGACTCACCAGCCAGCGGCATGGGAGTCAGACAGGCTTACGATAGAGCAGGAAATGCAGCACTTTATCCACAGCAGCTGGGGAGGATGGAAGACTGCGGCACTCACCAACCGACCTACTCTGGTCTCACCGGCTCCCGACATCCATAGTGAAGGTGCAGAACTGCTCATCAGAGATCTAGCTCCATGTGATGGATATAAGCCCTCAAAAGATAGGGGTCAAAAAGAAGAAGACTTCCCCATGGTGTAAATCAGCTTTTCAGAGCTTTATTAAAAAATGGTACGATAAAACATACTCTGGCTCATAGAAAGGAAATAGAGACCAGGTATAGAGTAAATAAAAATTAAGCACTAAATTCAAATTGTGGCAGGACAGGCATAACAAATCCGACGCGTTTCGCCCGCTAGGACTTCAACTGGGGCATATGACTGTCTGCCACTGAATACCTGTATATATCTATAATAATATAATTACAAAGCAACAGCACCTGTTGACGCCATGTATATCGCCACTTCCGGGTCGCAAGAGGATGGCGTCAGTGATTATAATAATAAGCCAATCACAATGGCCATAAGGACAATGCGTAACCAGGCCTCGGTATGGTTGAACCAATAAGATGCTGCCGAAGGCTGCATCACCTCTAACCCGCCCTACATCAGCATCAGATGACCATCCCCCACCAACCAGACCTATTAGTCGAGGCTCACTGCGATCACACAACACTGTCGCGGCCCTCTAGCCAATCACCAACGGAGTAAGGCTAGGTCTGGTTGGTGGGGGATGGTCATCTGATGCTGACGTAGGGCGGGTTTTTGAAGGCTTATATCTATCACATGGAGCTAGATCTTTGATGAGCAGTTCTGCACCTTCACTATGGATGTCGGGAGCCGGTGAGACCAGAGTAGGTCGGTTGGTGAGTGCCGCAGTCTTCCATCCTCCCCAGCTGCTGTGGATAAAGTGCTGCATTTCCTGCTCTATCGTAAGCCTATCTGACTCCCGAGCCGCTGGCTGGTGAGTCCACCACTGCTGGTAAGGGTATTTTTGCCTGCCCCTTTTTACACACAAGTTGGATATCTTACCTTATCGTCGTCACCCCGGATTTAAGGGTCTCCTTGTACCAATCCTGGTTGTTGTTGTCTTCTTTGGCTAAAGTCCCCAGATGTTTGCCTGTACATCCGTATCGGACTTTCAGCTGTATTAGTATTTTATATGCTGATGTACTGTATTCTTTTGGTTACGGTGGCAATACCATCATCGTAATTTTATATGTAATTTTTTGTTATTATCACTTATTCATGGTTGTTGCACCACTGGAGCTGGAGACAGTTATTTTAAGTGTATATATCACTTAATACCTTTTTTCATTATTTTTACACTATCACTATTTCACGGATACCTATTTTTATTAGTGACAGCTAACAGTATATACAGTATATACACCTTAGACTTGGAGACCCTCCTAGAAGGAAATGGGGACACACCTAGTACAATCAAAAAATCGTCTCTGAAGAAAGCCTCCTCTATCTATCCAGCTCCTAGCTCTAACCCCGGGGTAGCAACCTTTTTGAAGATGACATCTCAGGAGATAAAATCGCTCAAATCCACACCCCTCCATACTCCTAATTTGACCAAAAATGAAAGAACAGCTTTATCCAATCTTTCCACCAATTATAACATCACCATCAAACCAAGTGATAAAGGGGGCAACATTGTCCTAATGGACAACGATCTCTATAAAAAAATGTGTCTTAAAATTCTTAGAAACAGGGACTGGTATCGCCCAGTCGGCACCGATATTGTAGAGGCCTTCAATAAGAAATTCTACACGTTTGTAGATGAGGCTTTCCATAACAACACCATTTCCAAACAAACGTGAGAGTTCATTCGAACCCCATATCCCCGGGTGCCAACCTTCTATGCACTCCCCAAACTACACAAGAATCTAAAAGACCCCCCAGGGAGACCAATTCTATCAGGAAATGGTTCATTGACAGAAAATTTATCGAGACTCATAGATGAACACATCAGACCATTTGTCGTGACCATCCCTTCCTACATCCGAGACACAATCCACCTTCTTCAAATACTGCAGGATATCCATATCCCAAGTCAATGTACCCTTGTAACCATAGATGTAGAGGCTCTCTACAGCTCTATTCCCCACAGTAAAGGGTTGGCGTGTATTCGAAGGGTGCTGTCGCAGACCAGCCATCATGAGACATCTTTTAATTAATTTATATCTGATTCATTGGAGTTTATACTCAACCACAACATCTTTTCCTTCGACGGGGGACTCTTCCTCCAGGTGCAGGGCGTAGCCAGGGGCACTTGCTGTGCCCCTGGCTACGCCAATCTGTACCTGGGGGAATGGGAAAAAACCATATTTAACGATGAGGATCTCTCTATGTACCTGTGCCACGTCCTTGTGTGGCACAGGTACATAGATGACATCTTCATCGTATGGGATGGCACCCAGTCTCTACTGAACAAGTGCCTACAAGCATTAAACGAAAACCTTTTCAATCTCAAATTCACCATGACCTCAGACAAGAACACCATCACGTTTTTGGACGTTGAAATTTCAATTGATGAATCCAATGTATTATCTTCCAAATTATTTAGGAAACCCACCGCTGGAAACACAGTACTTCACTCCTCCAGCTTTCACCCCAAACCCTTAATTAACTCAATTCCCTACGGGGAATATCTGAAAATCAAACGAAACTGCTCAAATCAATTAGATTTCAAACATGAGGCCAATAAATTAAAGTGTTGATTACTACAGCGCGGATATAGCCATAAATGCCTGAAAAGAGCATTCAGACGTGCCAACCAAAAAGACAGACGCCAACTACTAATTCCCAAACAAAAATCCATTACTGATGCCCCAACTAGAATAATTACAGCATATACAAATGATCATAATAAAATCAGACAGATCTGCCAGAAATACTGGCATTTATTGACTTTAGACCCGACTATAGGTCCATTAGTGCCCCCTAGACCTCCAATCACATACAGACGTTCCACCTCTGTGGGAGACTTACTAGTCAAAAGTGAGTTTAAATGTAAAAAACAGCAAGAAGCGCCAATCTAAGTGCAGTATCATGAAACTTTAATGAGATAATTATGAACGGACAAACAGCCAAATGGCTACTCACAAAAAATGAAATAGGTTAAGGCAAGGACAAGTGATGGGTCCAGGGACGTCCTCCTCAGATGTGGGCAAAGTGCATGGTGCAGGTTCTCCTGGAAGTGCTGTCCACGTTGGGATGTACAAGTAGTCACCGGGGTCACTGCAGGGCGCTGGGCTGCAAACGATGGAGGTGTCCGCAAAGACAGCCAGCGTCTAAGCGGACATGGAGAGCCAGAGCCGTCGCAGTAGACGGGAACCGGAAGACGAGCGTGGAACGCAAGGCACTAGTCCAGGAACCAACAAAGCGGAAGTGACGTATGGACGTGTCGGATGACGCGTTTCAATGCTTCCGCATTTTCTTCAGATCTGATAGGCTAATACAACAGGTGTCCTTTTATGGGAGCTATGGAGTCAGTAACTAGGCAACGGCTAAAAACAAAACACGATATACTAAATACAATAGCAATGAGATGAAGAAATTGAGTTCAAAAACACCAGAAAAATGTGCAAGTGGGATATAAAAAAATTATAGAAAAGAAAAGAAAAAGAAAAAGAAAAACGGAAAAGGATGAATAAATGAAATGAAATAAGGAAAATCAAAAATAAAATTCAAAAAAATATATTAAAAATATACAAAAAATATATAAAAAAATATATAAAAAATATATATAAAAAATATATATGAAATGAAATTAAAATATAAAGAAAAAATAATAAAAGAAAATTATAAAAGAAAAAGAAAATTAGTAAAAAAAAAAAAAAATTGTTATTGGAAGAAATAATGAAAATAATGAAAAACCTTGGTAGTAAAAAATATATATATATATAGAAACATATATACATATATATAAAAAATAATAAATAATAATAATAATAAAATAATAATAATAATAAATAGAAATAGTAAATAGAAAAAGAAGAAAGAAAAAGAAAAAGAAAAAATGGGAAAAAGATCTGAGCGAGAAAAAAGTGAAACCAAAAAGGGAGCAGTTGATTAAAAACTATATATGGGCTATAATAGTCACAAATATGTAAATGTAGGAAACATACATATAAACAACACCTAAAAAGAGACATCTACATACAAATGGGGGAATATAATAACCTTAAAAAATAAGGAATTATGAAAACCTAAAAACCTGTCGATGAACTTGTGTGTGTGTATATGTATACACCCCCATGTACACACACACACACACACACATAATGGAAATATTATTATTAATGGATTCAGAACAGAGTGGGAGAAAAATACCCAAAGGTAGCAGAAACCTAATATGGCTATAGACTGGACGGGTATAGCCAAAGTGAGAAGAAAATAATAAGTAGCAGTAAGGAAGGGAATGACATGAAATGAAGTAATGAGAAATGAGAAAATGATGATAGGAGGGGAAATAGGACCTTGCATAAGTCCTAAAACTAGGTCATACTGAACTAAATGACTGTATTGATCTCTATATCTTCGTTGAGACCATTAGGTGCCAAACTGTTTAAAGTAAAGATCCAGAAAGTTTCTTGCCTGCAGAGGCACTGAAATCTTTCTGCAGGGGTGAATTGATCTGGTATAGATTCGATAACCCACACATTTAGATCTGCAATATTTTGTTGATGATGAGTAGTAAAATGACGAGCGGTACTGTATAGGGGATTATTGGCCTGTACTGCTCTTCTGTGTTCCCCAAACCTGGCCCGTAGGGTCCTGATGGTTCTGCCTACATACAACAGCCCGCAGGGACAGGAAATACAATATATGATATAAGTGGTGGAACAATTGAAAAATGATTTTAGGATATATTGGTTCCCATTGGTATAGAAAGATTTCTGACCATGTGTGACATGGGAGCAAGTAAGACATAATGCTTTCTTGCATCGGTACATGCCTAACAATGGAATAAGAGTAAGTTGTTTGGATGTAGATGATATTTTCTGAACTGGGATTTTGCTGGGAGCAATCTTAGTCTTGACATTTGGGGCCCTCCGATAAGCAAACTGAGGAACAATGGGTAAGGAAGGTGCTAGGTGAGGATCTTGAGCTAGAATCGACCAATGTTTTTTAATGATCCGTTCCATTCTTTTGTGACTAGAGTGGAACTGGGTGATAAATCTAGTGGTAGGTTCTGTTTTCTGGGCCTTGGGGTTGGATAAAGTGTCAGTCAGATAGAAGGAGGCTGCTTCTTTGATGGTACTAAGGGGATAACCTTTATCTGTGAACTTTTTAGAAAGAGTGGTACATTGAGAACTGTAATCTTCTAGTCTGGTACAATTTCTCCTGAGCCGATGGAACTGGCTCTTGGGTATGTTATTGACCCACCTAGGGTGATGGCAACTGGAAAAATGTAAAAAAGAATTTCCAGCAGTGGGTTTGGTAAAATTTTTGGTTACAATCTGGTGATTTATGTGGAACAGTTCCAAATCTAGAAAGCATATTGATTCTGGATCTATGGTCAATGTAAATGATAAGCTAAAAGAATTATTGTTGCAATGGGCAATAAATTCTTGCACAGAACTAGGGGGGCCGTCCCAGATGATAATAATGTCATCTATGTAACGACCGTAGAAGACCAGGTGTGCAGAGAAGGGATTATTTTCCCAAACACACCTGGTCTCCCACAGTCCCATGGTCAGGTTAGCATAGCTGGGCGCAAAATTTGCGCCCATAGCTGTCCCCTGTTTTTGTAGATAAAATTGACCATCAAAAGTAAAATAATTATGTTCTAAACAGAACTTGGTGGCAGAAATAATAAACTCAATCTGGGATGGATTAAGCAGGGGGTTGGAGTGAAGGTAGTAAGAAATGGCTTGAAGGCCTATTTCGTGAGGTATGGAGGTGTATAGTGAACAAACGTCCAAAGAAACCCAAAGGTACGAAGACTCCCATCTGTAAGGATGTGAAAGATCGATCAGATGGGTACCATCTTTAATGTAAGAAGGAAGGGACTGGGCCAATGGCTGTAAAAACTGGTCAATATAAAGTGAGTAGCTGGTGGTAATGCTGTTCATGGATGCTACTATGGGACGACCTGGTGGCTTATTAGGATCTTTGTGTATCTTCGGTAAATGATACAGGTAGGGGACCTGGAAGAATGGTTTAAGAAAAAATGATGCTTCTAGTTTAGTCAAGATTCCCTGTCCAAGTGCTAGTGTGACTAGAGTCTTAGATTCCTCAATGAATTTGGCTAATGGGTCTGTTTTCAGTTTCTCATAGGTTTGGGTATCCGATAGAAGACGGTACGTCTCCTGGAGATAATCGGATCTATTCTGTAGTACGATCCCACCCCCTTTATCAGCAGATTTTATAATAATATCCATATTGGTGCTGAGTGATTTTAATGCTGTAAGTTCCTGGGGATTGAGATTGCGAGTGGAGTATGAGTTTTTGGAAGATTCAGAAGCACAAAGACCTAAAAGGTCCTTATAGACAACTTCATAAAAAGTTGTCAAAAAAGGGCCTTTGGATTGGGTGGGGTTAAATACGGATTTTGGTCTGAAAGAAGTGTGTTGTATTGGCACAGTGGGCTGAGAATATTGGGACCATGCTACCAGGTCATCATCCTCATTGATATTCCATAGTTCACATAAATCAAGAATAGCTTGTTGGTCCACTGAATTATCCAATGAGAATTGCGGATCCTCGGACACAGAAGTAGCTGTAGTGGAGGTTTTTTTGTCTTTAATATTGAAGTGTCTTCTAAGGGTGAGGTCACGAATAAATTTATTTAAATCCTTAAATAAGGTAAATGGGTTAGGAAGAGTGGTGGGGGCAAAATTAAGACCTCGGGATAACAGTGAAGTTTCATATTCATTGAGAGTATAGGAGGATAAATTAAAATTTTTTATAGTTTCCGCACTTTGAGTGGGCGGGATGATTCTGGAATTACGATGTCCCCCTCGTCTGCCTCTTCTACGTTTTTTCTTTTGGATTGGGATGGGGTTAGGCTGGATGAGGGGGTCTCAACTAAAAAAGGAGAGGTCAACTTGTCAGGGGAAGAGTGTTCACTCACCCTGATTTCTTTGGTGGGATTTGGCTTAGTAATAGATAATGGGCAAACAAGATTAGTGACAGATGGATTGAGACCAGTGGGAACATGTGCGGCACAAGTCTGAGCAAGGGGTACAGACACAAAAGGTGAATCAGAGGGACATTTACTTTGGACTCTTTATATGCATGTTTGTATGTTCTAGCGCCATTTATCCTTTTTGTATAAAAGTGAGTTTAAAGGACAGGAAAGAGGTGATCCCTGTAAAGCAGTAGGCACGTTCCAATGTGGGTCATGTGCCTACTGCAAGTACATGGACATACGTAAGAATATACTCCTACCAAACAGGAAGCGTTTTGTGCCAAAACATTTCGCAAATTGCCAAACAACAGGAGTGGTATACATGCTAACATGCCATTGCGGTTGTTTTTATGTGGGGAAAACGCTACAGAAATTATGGCAACGCATCTATCGCCACCTTAGAGCGATGCAAGCTGCTGATCCTGACCTCCCCCTGGGCAGGCATGTGACCCAAGTTCATGGAGGTATATGCCCCAAAATTTCGGTACTAATTCTGGATCGCCTGCATCCGAGTTCTCGGGGGGGAGACCTTAATAAGATTCTCCTACAGCGGGAACTCCGCTGGATATCCAACCTTGATGCGACAATGCCACCAGGCTTAAACGAAGCTTTTAATTTAAAACCCTTTCTTCCTGGTTTCTCCACAGGAGGCTATGACAAAGAACTATAGGATAAATACTTACCACATTAAGTCACCTGGTCCTATTTTTTCCTCTTACCAGGCGATCTAGTCTCACTATCCCTCATCCTCCATATATACTCATCAACCTCTGTTTTATCGGTTTTACTAGTGTGTGGTATCTGGCAGATATCCTTTGGTTAATGTTTTACAACAATTCCCTGCATAGGCATGCCCAGGGGGTGTGCCAGGTGTGCCTGGGCACACCCTAATCCCTATGTACGGTACCCATACAGCCTACTGCCTGGGTTACCCCACCCCGCAGCGCTGCTAGCTTCCCTACTCTCCTCCCGGGTGCTGTGGGGGATGTTTCAGGATGGAGACCAGGGGGGCTGTTAAATATATCATTTACCAGCCTTTTCCTTTTTTTTTTAAAGGAACACAGTAAACATACTCACTAACTGTGCCCATTCATAACAGAAGCATAGTAAACTGCTTACTATGCTTCAGTTTGTGACTGAACCATTAAGTTCCTCAGCACAGAGCACCTCTGATTCATTCACTGCCCTGTGCAGCTGATTCATTCACTGCCCTGTGCAGCTGAGGCTGCAGAGTAAGGCACGTGTGTTTGAGTTTTGGGGTGCACACCCTAATGCAATAGGCTGCGCACACCTATGATTCCCTGCGTGTCACTCTAACCCATTCTTATCACACTCTTCGCCATCATGCTCCCTACCAGTCTGAACTTTGGGTTTAAATAAATGTCAATTTTGGACACAGTCAAAGGTCCACCCTACCAAAGGGAGGAACATTAAACAAATGTATTCACTTTAACTGTCATCCTACTTGTCTGTCTTCAATATACATTTGTACTTGAATACCAAGAATTTGTACTTATATATGTATATGCTTTATTTCCAGGGATGCATTACAATGTAAAGATGGAACTCCCATGTCCAGCTAATCCATGAGAGATCAATTGGATTTTCTTCAAAGTAATTACGCTAATTATTACACAATTATTGAACCCACGATCCCGGCTTGGGCCTGGGTCCCCGCTGGGATGGCTCGTTGGTGCTCCCCGACACGGAAAGGCCTCTGTCTCTCTTTTTTCTCAGGGAGACGGAGGCATTCTCTTAGCAGCGCTGATGCGCATGCGCACGACGATCGGTCTCGCGCCTGCGCATATGGTAGTTTTCCATCCTTACCCCGCCAGCCTGCTGTCTTTCCGTGTCGGCGGCCTTTGTCAGCGGATGATGTCACCGCGCCTTTTGACGCGCTGGCGTCCGCCGCTGCTTAGGCTGAGGAATCGCAGTGGGCGGCCCACACATCACTCACACAGACAGCAGATGATCACCTGGTGTGGCACGCTTTTGCTTACCTACTAATCAGCTGTGTCATTTGCATTTGAGCTTACCCCGCCTTTGAAGTTAATGATTGGCCCGTTAACTCCACACCGTGTCCCACACAGGGTACTTATTACCACTCATACACACACTTTCCTCTGCTACACAGCCAAGAGGATCTTGCTTTCCTTGTTAGTGTATGCCTATGCTGAGAAACACCAGAAATTAGGTATGTAATTACAACCTCATTTACTATACACATTGATTATTCCTTCTACATACCCCCACACCCCAAGGCATAAACTTGGAGAGCCAAGCGCCCTGCATTTTGCTCTACATATTCATTGCTTGTAAATAGCAAAATATACCTCTGATTTCCTCTTTTCAATTCCAATTTCATAGATGTGTGCTTGGACCGCCTAACATTAGTGGCTCTTGTGAGCCCTGGCCGGCCGCCTCTGTGGGGATCCACGCCAAGTCTGGAATGTGTGAAGCACCCCAGATTTTTCCTTCCCTCTCCTGGGTTCCAACCATACAGCTACACTTACTGCTGGCTTTCCACTCAATCAACCTCAATCCTCTGGACTGAAGGAGGTGGGAGTCCATCTCTTGATGCCTGTGTGTGCAACTTTTATGCTGAAGAGACAAGTTTTCTAGTGAGTACACCAAAATGTTCATGCCTGTTCAGACTGAGATTTTGTTTTTATCCTTATGCTTTGCTTAAAGTTTAACAGTCTCTTATACTTGGTGACACAATTGTTTTATACTCCATGCTGGTGCTAATTATACTTATACTCTGTGATACATACCCACATATACATATATATCCCTGTTTTTCTTTTCCCTAGAAATTTATCTAAACTGCTACTTTGAAACTCCTGAAGAAGGAAATATACAGTATAGAAGGAATTGAGCCTTTCTATATTCCGAAACATGTAGAGTATCACGTGTTGCCGTACCTTCACCCCAGCGAAGAAATTTTTGAATTTCCTGGGTTGTTGCATGACAGCACCTTAGCAGTTTGATTATGTTTGATTACTGTCTTTTCTACCTTTTTTTTTGTTTTGCTTTTATATTATAGAATGTTTTGTACACTTTGTAACCAATAAAAATCGTTGTTATTAATTTTAACAAAATTGTATATCTGATTCTCTACACCAGCCACTTGGTTTCCCGGTGATACACTGTCCATATTATCCCTCTGGGGCACACCCTCCTTTTTTGGTTTTCTTCCTTACATGGGATGTGACAGTGATCCCCGGGAAAGCTCAAACATTGGCCCCTTTTCTTATTGTTGATAACAGTATATACAGGAACAGTCCTGTTTCCACTAAACACTTTATTGTGCACAATTGCCTTCCCGATGGACATTCAGGTAGGCTCTGCTCAATAACGAACACATACAGTATTTGCCTATTCCCAATATTGTACCATTGATTCAAGTTTATTGTAGAGAATAACCACAAATTGTCTGATATTTAAGAACAAGGTATACAGAAGCGCCATTGGTTAGGTTGCTTCAGGTATCCAAAAGGTGTGTGGGAGCAATATCCGTCAACACTTTTTTGTTACTGGTCCCACTGTGCCCTTTCATATCTATTTTGCTAGTGGGGGTAGGAGGGGAAGGGAGAGGAGAGAGAAAGGAGAAAAAAAAGGGAGGGGGGAGGAAGAATTCAGAGGATAGAGGGAGGAGAGGGGGTGGGGCCACCGCCAGCTACCCTCTCCGTCTCTAACATGTTGAGTTGTATCTTGTGGCAATTGATGAGCGGTAAGGAGGATCATTTTCTGCCAAATCCCCTTCTCACGGGACATGTCACTTGCTATGTCGTATCAGCTCTTGGTAGGTCTGAGATTCTCTGTACCTGTACCTGTACCAAACTGCCCATATGGCTGAGTATTTAGATATTTTGTCAAGAGTGGTATATATCAGCTCCTCCATCACTGCAACGTGGTGGATACAAGAGGTCCACTCCTGCATAGAGGGAGGAGATGTGGACCTCCAGTGGACCGGTACGCAAAGCCTAGCAGCATTGATCATGTGCATGGGCGGCACAGTGGTCTAGTGGGTAGCACTCTCACCTAGCAGTAAGAAGGGTCGCTGGTTCGAATCCCAACCATGACACTACCTGCCTGGAGTTTGCATGTTCTCCCTGTGCCTGCGTGGGTTTCCTCCGGGTACTCCGGTTTCCTCCCACACTCCAAAGACATGCTGGTAGGTTAATTGGATGCTGTCTAAATTGTCCCTAGTATATGTATGAATGTGAGTTAGGGACCTTAGATTGTAAGCTCCTTGAGGGTAGGGACCGATGTGAATGTACAATGAATATGTAAAGCGCTGCGTAAATTGACGGCGCTATATAAGTACCTGAAATAAATAAATAAATAAATGTGCATAGCTACCAACTTGAAATGGCATTTCCTGGGGATTTATGAATGATGTAGTAAATATTGTGCCCGTTTGAACTCTAGTGGGAGTGAAGTGATCAGGGTTGTCGTGTCATGGACCTTACGCCAATACGGCTGAATCAGGGGGCATGTCCACCAGATATGAAGAAGAGTGCTCTTCTCCCCTCCACACCTCCAGCAGCGGTCAGATACAGCCGCTACAAATTTATGTAGAATATCTGGCATTTTGTACAACCTAGTTTTGATTTTGTAGCCGTTTTCTTGTGTAGCCACATTTAGGGAGCCCTTATGAATATATAGATGTATTCGATCCCAGAAAGCCTCGTCTAGCTCTATTTCCAGTGCAGATTTCCAAAAAGCGTGGTCAGTGCATAAAGTGGCTTAAACGCTCCCCAAACATCAAGGCGTAGAGTGCTGATATTACATGGCTTTGGGGAGAGGATCTTGTGCAGAGAGACTCAAAAACCGTAGGATCCCTAATAAAATTCCCTCTATGAGCTGGATCATCTAGATAATGTTTCAGTTGCAGGTATGACCAGAAAGGGAACTTTGCGGTATTGGATAGTTCAGCCAATTCCTTGTGTTTTTTGAACCGCCCTCTTCAGAAAAAGTGTCTTGCCTGTATTTCCCTGTGTGGCCATTCTGCTGCCAGGAAAATCCTGGCTAGGCCTGGAACAAAAGTAGGGTTGCCCCTAAGAGGGGTGATCGAGCATTCCTTGAAGAAAAGCGTATACCCAGTACATGCCCTGTCAAACGCATGCAGAGTAGCTCCAATTAGTGGATGAGCATAAAGAGAGGGTGATATGTGTTCTTTATGGAACGATGGTACTATACGTAGTTCAGCACCAGAGACTAGATGTCCAAGACCAACCCAACCTTTACACCTTTCATGGATCTTCCAGTCCACCACCCTACTTAGGTGAACTGCCCAGAAGTAGTGTTGTAGATCTGGGAGTCCAAGGCTTCGGCAACACTTACTTAGCCCGTTTAATTCATGCGGGTTTGTTGCCCCATAAGAAGGACCTACACATAGCCCTATATGCCACAAAAAATGAAGATGGCAGCTGTTTGGAATCATTTGCATTTTGTAAAGCATGCGTGGAAGTATCGTCATTTTTAAAATGGAAGCACGCCTGAACCAAGAGGTGGAGGGCACGTCCCATTTCTGGAGATCTCAACGCATGTTCTCCATTTCCGCCATAAGATTTCTAGTATAGAGCTCCGATAAGTTGACAGGGAGTTGTATGCCTAGGTATGTGACAGCGTCTGTTTTCCATTGGAATGGGAAATTTACCTGGCATTGTCGCATTAGGTCTGGAGATAGAGAAACATTCAGAGGGAATGACTTTGAATAATTGATTTTCAAGTTTGAGACATGTGTGAACTGTTCAGGAGCTGACAAGAGATTCGGCAAGGACGTTAGTGGGGAAGAGAGAAATAGTAACACGTCGTCTGCAAAGGCTGCGATTTTAAATTCACGGCCATGTACCTTTATCCCCTTGATATCCAAGTGTTCCCTAATACAACAGAGGAGGGTTCCAGGGCGAGGATGTAAAGTAAAGGCGATAGGGGACAGCCCTGTCTCGTTCCATTATGGATAGAGACGGTCGACAGTTGGTCACTGACTCTAACTCTAGCTCTTGGGTTGACATATAAGGATAAGATGAGCGCATGCATTTTGGCACCAATACCCAGAGCTCCTAAAATATCACCCATATAGTCCCAGGCCACTCGATCGAACATCTTTTCTGCATCCATCACAAGGAAAAAGCCTTCCCCTTGGTTAGAAGTTAGCCAGTGGTGGAGGTTCAGTGCTTTGATAGCCTGGGACAAAGCTTACTTGGTCTAGTCCCATCCAGTTTGGTACATGTTGGAATAGTCGGGTTGCTAGAAATTTTTTAAAACAGCTTGACGTCCACATTGAGTAAGGAAATCGGAGGGTAGGAAGCAACATTGGCTGGGTCCTCATTATCTTTTGAGATCACCGTGAACTATGCTTCCAATAAGCTGGTCGAGGAACAGGAAGCTGCTGACAATGAGTTGAAAGCTTTTAGAAAGCCCGGGGCAAGGAGGTCAGAGAAGCACTTATAATACTGGGCAGAGAATCCATGGGGTCCTGGGCTTTTACCCAGTTTTGTAGCCTTCAATGCCTCCCCCCATTCTTCTAAAGACACAGGAGCATCTAATTCCTGTACATCTTCACCAGTTAAAGGAGAGGGACTGTATCGACTTAAGAATTCTCGGATCAGTTTCACCCTATTGTCCGATCCTACAGGATTTGGTTTGCCGGGGCAAAGATTATACAGTTCGCTGTATGAAAATACAGCCTCCTAGTAACCAAGTGTGGAGGATGTGTCTAAATGTCACCGGAGGTGGCTTCCGGACTGCTAACTCACCTAAGAGAGAGGTTGGGGTATAATAGGGGGGGGTCTGGCCGGATTCAAAGGGGAACCTGCCTCTCTGAGGTGGGGAAGGGGTCAAACACTGAAGGTCGAGTTCAGACACGTGCATCCAGAGCCTTCACAGTATAATCAGTGTAAAGAAGGGAGACCATAATCATAACTATGAGGACCGTAGATGGGCCCTACTTCCAGAATTCACCAGGCCCCAACTTTTAGAGCTAAGTAGGAGATCAAGTGCCGCTTCTACCTCAGCAACTAGGGGAGGGGAATATATGAGGTGTCCATTCTTCCTGTGAGAAGCAGCCCCCATCTCAGGGCCCACCATATCCATACATGGGCCTCCAAGGCAGGTGCCTCTCTCCACAACCAGGTTCCACTTCCCATGCCCTCCCCTAGCGCTGAAAAAAAATAATGCAGTTTTTAGATGAACCTGACCATCAATCATAACTATCAAACTATAGGAAGATGGATTCAACAGATAACAAACAGTACCCCACCGTATATCAGTGCATAAGATATTGGCCTTTGCCCATCCGGAGCACTCTAGAGGAAGAGTATCTCCAGAGTGGCCAGATAGGAGAGTTCAAGAGCCTCCATGATAAAGCCAAGATTACCGGGTGCCCCTGATCCCAGAGGCCCCGTCGTCAAGAAAGCCATAGGATGCTTTCCTGGGGACACAGTGGTTGATTTACCAAAGGCAAATAGACTGTGCACTTTGCAGAGTGCAGTTGCCCTCTGCAGGTGCAATTGCTACAGAGCTTGGTAAATGAGGTAAGGCTTGACTTTGCAAAGAGTACCCAATCCTGTGCAAGGAAAATAAAAAAAACAGCATTTTTGCTTGCACATGATTGGATGATGGATGTCAGCAGAGCTTCTGCTCATTTACTAAGCTCTGGAGCAACGGCTCCTGCAGAGGGCAACTGCACTTTGCAAAGTGCACAGTCTTTTTTCCTTTAGTAAATCAACCCCACTGTGTCCCATATGCATGCAGTAAGGGGGAAGGCACATTGTTAACAATCTGCTCCCTTAGTCACTTAAATTTACACTGAGGACAGCATGTCTAGCGGTAATTTCTACACCTCAGCAATGAATCCCTCTGACCTTGCTGCATGCTAGTTTCCTATGCATTGGAAGAGCATCCGTGTACAGCATCCATGCACCACAATTCCCATTCACCCTCAGTTCACATAATACCCCCTTATCCTCTATATTACAAATTGTTGAGCTCAGCTACAACATTGACCGCTGTCCAGGGAAACATGAAGCGCCTTGTTGTTCATGACACCATTTGGAGGCCAATACAGAGTTCCAGGCCTGAACTATAAGGGATAACCCCTATAGCAAATTCCCCTGCAACTCATAGTAAGGGGATTGCCCACATGGATAGGAAGTAAAGCCACAAACCCTAAAGAGTCAAGCATATCAGGAGCTTGTATTAGGTCTCAGTGCCCATCTGCAAAGGGATCAATGTGAGTACGAGAGACCATGTAGTCAGTTTCCTAGTATGTCAGAGATTCCATGAGGGTAGGGCCGTCCCCATATGACAAAATAAAAAAACAAAAAAAAAGAAGGCCTCTGAGTATGCCTGGTGGTGTGGATTACGAGCTCAAAAACAATGAGAAAAAAATAGGAAAGGGCTCCGCTCATGTGTCCCATTCATTGTAGGGCAATGAAGCACTGAGGGGAATATGCGCTGTTCTTTTCAATAAGGGCATGTTAAATGATAAAGGCAAAAATGGAATTCCAGGGGGAGAATTCCAACCGTGTAGAACTCCAGGAACAGCTCATCCAACCAAGAGGCCTTTGTTCAGCAGTCCGTCTTGCGTTTAGCTGAGGAAAGTGAAGCTAGTGGGCTGGCATCTGTCTCCATATCTCCTCGAGCTCTCAGGGAAGAGTTGGATGTGGACCGCCGGCGCCTCTGTCTGTGTCTCTGTGCCCAGGGAGTGCCCTCTGGTTGGGTCAGTATCCAGGGTTCAGGTTGCACAAAGGAGCCATACCAGTCAGGCACTTGTATTACTGGGATGCCCAGGGTATCTCAAAAGGTGTTTAGGTCTGCAGGAACTCTGAGGGACGCAGTATGGTTCCCCATGGTTGCTTGCAGGCAGAAAGGGAACTTCCATCTGTATGCAATAGGCCTGTCCCTTAGAACAGTGAGAAGAGGGCGCAAGTCTCTTCTATGTTGAAGAATGATGGTGGACAGATCCTGAAAAACCTGAATGGGAGCCCCTTGGTGTTCCAGCTGGTTATGATTCCGTGCTAATCGTAGTATCCTCTTTTTGAATGAAACTGACCTGGCAACAGATAGTGTCCTTAGGTGGGTCAGTATCCCGGCCTGAGGCTTAAGAGCCCTGTGGCATCACTCCATTTCCACTGGTGCGTGGTGGCCTGCCTAGTAAGGTATTGAAAATGACCCACACTACCGCCTGCAACTGAGGACCCGCCACTGCTTCTGGTATCCCCCTTACCTACAGGTTATGTCTAAGGCCTCTGTTGTCCAATCCTCCATATGCCGGTGCATATCAATCAAATGCTGGGTATGAGTGCTAGCTGTTCATTGGACTTGCTGAATAGCTGCGCCATGAGACTGAGTCACAGCTTCCGCGTGGCCCAGGCGTGTGGCGAATTCCTCTCAGATCAATCTTCAGGTCAGAGATTGCTGCTGTGCTGACAGGGTGTTCTTTATGTCTAAGGCCACCATCTGAAGATCTGCTAAGCTGGGCATGGGCAAGGGAGTGGACGCCTGCATGTCTGCGGTGGATGTCCCAGGGGTCTCTGTCGCAGCGGGACCCCATGTACCATGATCCAATGCCTGAGATAGGGCCTGCGAGGCCATCTGTTGTGTGCGGAACATTGCCGGAATACTCCCATTCAGCTGGGCGGAAGCGTCCGTCTGCGATCGGGAGGTAGATGTGCCTCTCCCTGTCATTCTCAAACTCCAAGTATAGCTCAAGTTAAGGCTCTGGGTGTTGGAGCTCCCGTACTAAGCTGCCATCAAGCTCCGATGCTCGGCCACACCCCCTATTTAGGTCATTTGTAGTAATAACCAACTTAAATGATAAACAAGTGTATAGGTAAAAATTGCCTTTACATTCTCAAAGCAAAATTTTCCCAAGGCTAAAAGCCTGTTTAACTTGTGTTTTATTTGTTTGATGAACAGTTTCATATACTCAAATAAATCTATAGAATGGTTTAATTAAGCTGCCCCTGTCCACGGTGTCAAAAAGCAAGTGACAAGGTAAATTTGTTGCATGTAGCCTTAAGCCTAGTACACACAGGCAGAATGTCAGACCCGATATTCAGCCCATGCGTACTGCAGCAGGTTTGACAGAAGTCGACCGGCTTCTTTTGAAGGGGCGTGACCGAAAAAGGTATGCCTGATGAAGTAGCATGCTCCAAACGCGAGCTTGCCCACGCCTCCCGTCCATCACCGCTGACGTGCTTGTTGTGTGACCGTCTTCAGCCTCGAGAACCACTGGTGCCGCTGGGAACTGCTGACCACCACCGCTGCCCAGCTGGACTACAGGAGCTCAAGCTACTTATGCCATGCACATTATATCTCACCAAAATGTGAGTTGATCTTACTTTTATTAAACATTGAATTTTAACTGACATTCTGCACTTAGAGTGGTGCTGCTCCTCTCTCTCTCACCGAAAAAGATCTGCCAATTGTCTCCCGATCAGCACTCATAGCCAATAGCTGAAAGCACTGACCGGAGTGGCGACATTCAGCCCATGTGTACTCTAGCCAGTGCAACAGAATCTGGCTTCTTTCGAGGGGGCATGACTGAAAAAGGTCTGTCAATCGGCTCCCGATCAGTGTTCTCAGCCAATAGCTGAGACCATTGACCAGAGTGTTCAGTTGGGGGGCGTCCCCCCTGTCAGAACACAATGGCTCAGAGGGGAGATCGCTGTACTAACATCACATAGTCAGTACAGTGACTCCTCCTGAGCTGTCAGCTTTTTTCGTTCAGTCCTGCTGAGTTGAACGAAAAAAACTGGTAGTGTGTACTAGGCCCACTCACATTTCTACAAAAGCCCCTATATTGGTTCCCCCTCCTGAGTAGTATGCACAAACACAGATTAATGAGTAACACTTTTGTTTAAAAAAAAAAACAACAAAAAACATTCCCATCTAAGTGATCTATGTAAATTGCAAGAATTTTAAAAAATTTTAACAAATGTTGCAGATTCCTACCTTTTGTTATTTTGAATAGAGATAAGCCAAACACCTCCCCCCCCCCCCCTGGTTCGGTTCGCACCAGAACATACAAAAAATATGTGCGAAAACCATTAAAGTCTATGGGACACGAATGTAAAAAATCTAAATTGCTAATCTTAAAGGCTTTTTGCCATAAAAAGTGTTTGGGGACCCGGGTCCTGCCCCAGGGGACATGTATCAATGCAAAAAAAAACGTTTTTAAAACTGCTGTTTTTTTTTTTTTTTAGGAGCAGTGATTTTAATATTGCTTAAAGTGAAACAATAAAAATGAAATATTCCTTTAAATATCGTGCCTGGGGGGATCCCCTTAGTCTGCCTGTAAAGTAGTGCATTTGTTCCCATATTTAGAACAGTATCGCAGCAAAATGACATTTCTAAAGGAAAAAATGTAATTTGAAAATTGCTCACAGCTGTAATGTATTGCCAGATCCCAGCAATATACATAAAAAAATCATTGAAAAAAAAAGCATTGGTCGTCACCCCCCCCCCCTCCGGTCCATACCAGGCCCTTCGTGTCTGGTATGGATATTAAGGGGAACTCCATGCCAATTTTTTTTTAAATATGGCGTAGGGGTTTCCCCCAAAATCCATACAATTCTGTCATTGGGCTCCCCTTAACCACATGAATACACTGCATTATATATTGTACACTTCATTATATACCCTGCACTGTATTATATATACTACACTGACTGCATTATATACTCTGAACTGCAGTATATATACTATACAGACTGCAATATATACTATACGGATTGCACTAAATACTCTGCTGAAAAATTGGGCCTTAGGCATTGGTGGTGGCAGAACACGGTAACCCATCACAGTTACTCTAGTTGGGTGCAGGAATGGGCCCTGCTGTTAAATATTATTTTAAAAATTGTAAATAAATGCCCCTGTTGAACAGGGGTAGAAATATTGGGCCTTAGGCGTTGGTGGTGCCAGAACAAAGTAACCCCTCACAGTTACTCTTATTGGGTGCTGGAACGGTCCCTGCTGTTAAATATTATTTTAAAAATGTTAATTACATGCCCCTGTTAAACAGGAGCAGAAAAATTTGGCCTTGGGTGGTGGTGGGGCCACAACACTAACCCCTCACAGTTACTTTTGTTGGGCGCAGGAAGGGGCCCTGCTGTTAAATATTATTTAAAAAACTGTAATTACATGCCCCTGTTAAACAGGGGCAGAACAATTGGGTAGTGTGGTGCCGTAAACCAAAAATATTGTTGGAAGCTAGCATCATCATGATTGAGGAGGAATAGGATAGGCAGCGTAGACAGTCTTCAATGGATCCCAGATCCATAGCAAATTCAGTTAACTGTTACATTCAGTTACATCAGCATCAGGCGCTTGATAGCTACTGATCCAGGACAGATTCATTTTTATAAATGTGAGCCTATCAGTGGAGTCTGTGGACAGGTGCACTCTTTGATCCATTACAAACCCTCCAGCAGCACTGAATGTGCGTTCATAAAGCACACTAGATGCAGGACAGGCCAGTAGCTCAATTGCATATTGAGCAAGTTCTGGCCAGTGGTCCAACCTCAAGACCCAGTAACTCAGTGGATGTTCTGTTGGAAAGGTCCCCAAGTCTGCTCTTGCCCCTAGATATTCCTGCACCATATAATGCAGACGCTGGCGATGGTTGCTGAAACCTATCAGACCTTGGTGCTGAGTACTGAAAAATTGTTTAAAGGCATCGGTCAGCCAGCCACCTTCTCCACCGCTCTTCCTCTGACCGAACCAAGCCTCAGAAACAGCACCAGGAAATGGTAACCTCCCTGGGTCTGGAAATGCGTTATACACACTTTTCTTCAAGACCTCCTAAAGATGTTTCATCCTCTGCTCCCTCTGCGAATGCAGGATGAGTTCTGCAACCTTACCCTTGTAACGTGGATCAAGAAGGGTTGCCAGCCAGCCTTTCGCAGGCTTTGCAGAATCAGGAAGGCCATGCAGCGTAATTTTGCAGAGGCATTCGATTCGGAGTCCTCTGGGTCACTAAGGATCACATTATCCGTAACTACCTCCTCCCAGCCACGTACATCTCCTTGGGTTTCTGGGGACTGAAAACCATCCCTGGAAGACTGCTGGGTGTTATCCTTCTACATCCATGCTGACACAATCCTCCTCCTCTTCGTCCTGTGTGTTTGGCGGACCGGCAGGAATGCTATCTGGATAAAGGGGACCTGAGAGGAAAGGAAGTCGTCCTCTTCCTCCCGCTGTTCTGCCTCAAGTGCCCTGTCCATGATTCCATGAAGTGTGTTGGTGCCATTGTCGCATACAACCATTCCTGGCTGAAGCTGGTGTGGTGTCAACCACCTCTGAGCCTGCCCCTGCAGAGCTGACAGAATCTCTACCCTAGTGTGGTTCCTGTCCCCTAGGC
This sequence comes from Aquarana catesbeiana, assembly GCF_042186555.1. Lineage (NCBI taxonomy): Eukaryota > Metazoa > Chordata > Amphibia > Anura > Ranidae > Aquarana > Aquarana catesbeiana. The sequence goes on along the minus strand of NC_133326.1, from coordinate 230,468,263 downwards.
AGACCGACTCAAGCACCGCATGACATCTTTTTTGCCTGACTGCATGTGTAGCCCCTTGAACGTTTAGGGAGCACTGCTGGTTCAGAGGACAATTCTGCAGAAGAGGCCATAGAGGAAGGAGAAGAGGAGGGAGGGTAGCATACAGATGTTGTGGCAGGATCACCACCAGCTTTTTGGAGGCGTGGTGGCGGAACAAGCTCCAACACTAAACCCTGTCCTGCATTCTTCCCAGCCAGCAGAGTTACCCAGTGCGCCATGAAGGAAAGGCAACGTCACTGCCCATGCCTGCTGGACCATGAGTCAGTGGTAATATGAACCTTACTGCTGACCGCCCTGTCCAACAAGGCCAAAACAGCCAGATTGTCCTTACATGAAAAGAAATGGCGTTTTGGAACCTGCCACTGTGGTACAACACATTCCACATATTAACGAAAAGGGGGCTGAGTCTACCAGCTAGAAAGGCAGCAGTTGCAGTGCTAGCAATTAGGCCAAGCTAGCATTTAGATGCTGAGCTGGTTGGCAGGGACCGAATTTCTTTTTATGGTTCAGCATCTGGGGTAGGGAAATTTGCCTGCTGAAATCAACTGCTGCTTTACTGCTAGCAGATTGGCTGCAAGTACTTGTGACACCTTTTGCTATACCTTCATGCCTATCAGTGCATGTTTTTGAGAGGACTGAAGGTATAGTAGGGTTTGAGATCCCAGATGAGGAGCAAGGAGAAGTCTGCCTTATTCTATGATGTGGGTCTTTCAGGTGTTGCTGCCAATGGACTGCATGGCAGGTCGTCATAAATCTGGTCAAGCATGTGGTGCCCAAGCGGCTGCTGTTCTGGCCATGCTTGATCCGCTTCAGACATAGGTTCCGAAAAGCAATGGTGCGATCTGCTGCACACGTGTCGAAAACAGCCCACACCAAGGAACTTTTTAAGTCAGCAGTGTCCTGCACCTGTGGAGCTCTGCGGTGTGATGCTATACGGTGGCTGCCCTTTAGCTGACCCCTGGAGGACATCCTGCCTTGTTGGAGTTGTGCCTCCTCCTCCTCACTTTCATCCTCTCTTCTCTCAGGCACCCAAGTACAGTCAGTGACCTCATTATCCCCTCCCTCCTCGTCACTGGAGCAAACTTGGCAGTATGCTGTTGGGGAACATGACTGCCAGTTTCTTGTGCTTCTGTGGCACCCCATCTCTCTAGGCTCACATTACTCCCTTCCTCCACCTGGGAACCCACATCGGAACCTTCAAATTGCTGCGCATCCTCCAGCAGCATGTAACCGTCGAATAATTCTGGGGACTTCTCCGTGCATGATGGTGGGGCTACAGAAGGAGCAACTGTGGACAAGGAGCCAGTGGAATAGGCAGATTTGGCAGCTGCGTTGGAAGTCAAACTAGTCTGAGCCTGGGTGACAGAGGATGAGGAGGATGAGGACAGCTTCGTTATCCACTCCACCAACTCTTCTGCATGTTGTGGCTAAATAACACAAGCAGCAGCAGAAAAAAAAGGACAAGCGGGCCCCCGTGGCCACCTGTCCACAACCACCACTGTTGACTGTAGACACAGAGGATGTTTGCCCTCCTTTAGTGTCTGCCTCTCCTTCGTGGCTTTCCAGACAAGATGGGGATTTTTTCTTTTCACAGCACACTACACAGTATTATATACTGTGTACACTGCCTGCACTGTATTAGAAAGGGTACACTGCCTGAAGTGTATTAGAAACTGTGTATATATAGGCTACATTGAATGCAGAGTGTGTATATGTATGTATGTATGTATATATATATATATATATATATATATATATATATATATACAGTATCTCACAAAAGTGAGTACACCTCTCACATTTTTGTAAATATTTTATTATATCTTTTCAGTCCAAATTGGGCCCAATTAGCTATTTTTCCTCTCCGGTGTCATGTGACTCGTTAGTGTTACAAGGTCTCAGGTGTGAATGGTGAGCGAGTGTGTTAAATTTGGTGTTATCGCTCTCACTCTTTCATAATGGTTATTAGAAGTTCAACAATGGCACCTCATGGCAAAGAATACTGAGGATCTGAAAAAAAGAATTGTTGCTCTACATAAAGATGGCCTAGGCTATAAGAAGATTGCCAAGACCCTGAAACTGAGCTGCAGCACGGTGGCCAAGACCATACAGCGGTTTACCAGGACAGGTTCCAGTCAGAACAGACCTCGCCATGGTCGACCAAAGAAGTTGAGTGAGCATGCTCAGCGTCATATCCAGGGGTTGTCTTTGAGAAATGGATGTATGAGTGCTGCCAGCATTGCTGCAGAGGTTGAAGGGGTGGGGGGTCCGCCTATCAGTGCTCAGACCATACGACGCACACTGCATCAAACTGGTCTGCATGGCTGTCACCCCAGAAGGAAGCCTCTTCTAAAATTGATGCAAAGCTTCAAAGCCTGCAAACAGTTTGCTGAAGACAAGCAGACTAAGGACACTGATTACTGAAACCATGTCCTGTGGTCTAATGAGACCAAGATAAACCTATTTGGTTGAGATGGTGTCAAGCATGTGTGGCGGCAGCCAGGTGAGGAGTACAAAGACAAGTGTGTCTTGCCTACAGTCAAGCATGGTGGTGGGAGTGTCATGGTCTGGAGCTGCATGAGTGCTGCTGGCACTGGGGAGCTACAGTTCATTGAGGGAACCATGAATGCCAACATGTACTGTGACATACTGAAGCAGAGCATGATCCCCTCCCTTTGGAGACTAGGCCGCAGGGCAGTATTCCAACATGATAATGACCCCAAACACACCTACAAGACAACCACTGCCTTGCTAAAGAAGCTGGGGGTAAAGGTGATGGACTGGCCAAGCATGTCTCCAGACCTAAACGCTACTGAGCATCTGTGAGGTATCCTCAAATAGAAGGTGGAGGAGCACAAGGTCTCTAACATCCATCAGCTCTGTGATGTCGTCATGGAGGCGTGGAAGAGGGCTCCAGTGGCAACCTGTGAAGCTCTGGTGAACTCCATGCCCAAGAGGGTTAAGGCAGTACTGGAAAATAATGGTAGCCACACAAAATATTGTCACTTTGGGCCCAATATGGACATTTTCTCTTAGGGGTGTACTCACTTTTGTTGCCAGCGGTTTAGACATTAATGGCTGTGTGTTTAGTTATTTTGAGGGGACAGCAAATTTACACTGTTATACAAGCTGTACAATCATACAATCACTACTTTACATTGTAGCAAAGTGTAATTTCTTCAGTGTTGTCACATGAAAAGATATAATAAAATATTTACAAAAAATGTAAGGGGTGTACTCACTTTTGTGAGATACTGTGTATGTATGTATATGTGTATATATATATATATATATATATATATATATATATATATATATATATATATATATATATAATATAGCTCAGTGATAGATGCGTTTTAAGTGAGTTCACAGCCAACAGGAACTAAGGTTTAAGGGCGTGGTAGCCCACTTTTATTGAAAGTAACAAAAAGATGAAAGTTCACACATGCGTTTGGTTTCCCACAGAGGGGGTCTTCTCCCAAAAACAACTGTAAAATGCCAATCCACCTGGCTCTTAAGGCTCGCTCAGCCTTGGGCACAGTTCCTTGCTGCACAGGCCCACTCCTGGCCTCTAGGAAGGGGCTCTCCTGACACGCCAGGCTTCCACACTCCTCCAAGACTCACGGTCCCCACTGGTCCCCAAGAACAGTTGTCTCAGCTATGGTCTCCCCGACTCTCTCAGCTGGCCCAACTCTCTCAGTCCACTGACCTGGAACCTCTCCCACCTGGAGTACCGTCTCAAGGATGTTGCCTGGGTTCTTAAACGGTAGCACACCTCCCTCCTGTCTGCAGCAACTGCTCCAACACCAACTCTTTTTCCACGCACCCTGAGCTATGCTCAGCTCTGCCTTATAACGGGTGTGTGCACATGGACACACACACAACCTGCAGAGCTTCTGGAAAACCTGGACAAATGACTGAAGACTCCATCCCTCCCAATGCTCTTTGAAGTCTTCAAGTTTCCAGCCCCAATCCAGACTTACAAAATCCAGAGAAAACTTAAAGCATAGTTCTGCTCACCAATCTTTTGCTGGAACTTCTCAAACTGCTTCAGTAAGAGTCCTGTGTCCATTTTAAGACAGGGTCTCTCACTCTCACTATATATATATATATATATATATATATATATATATATATATATATATAGTGAGGATGGAAAGTAGGAAAGTATTCAAATTTTTCACTCTTTGTTATATTGCAGCCATTTGCTAAAATCATTTAAGTTCCATTTTTTCCTCATTAATGTGCACACAGCACCCCATATTGACAGAAAAACACAGTATTGTTGACATTTTTGCAGATTTATTAAAAAAGAAAAACTGAAATATCACATGGTCCTAAGTATTCAGAACCTTTGCTCAGTATTTAGTAGAGCACCCTTTTGATCTAATACAGCCATGAGTCTTTTTGGGAAGATGCAACAAGTTTTTCACACCTGGATTTGGGGATCCTCTGCCATTCCTCCTTGCAGATCCTCTCCGGTTCTGTCAGGTTGGATGGTAAACATTGGTATACAGCCATTTTTAGGTCTCTCCAGAGATGCTCAATTGGGTTTAAGTCAGGGCCCTGGCTGGGCCATTCAAGAACAGTCACGGAGTTGCTGTGAAGCCACTCCTTTGTTATTTTAGCTGTGTGCTTAGGGTCATTGTCTTGTTGGAAGGTAAACCTTCGGCCCAGTCTGAGGTCCTGAGCACTCTGGAGAAGGTTTTCGTCCAGGATATCCCTGTACTTGTGGATATAAAACAGAAAACAAAAAACTGCCCTTGGAAAGTATGGTAAACCTGCGGTTATAAGTGAGGTACACCAATACAGAAAAGAAATATAGAAAACCGCGCTAAAAATGATGTTCAAATAAATGAAAATATAAAGTCCTATACGGAGAAATGTCCAACTATCACACAGTGAATAACGTGAATATTCTTATGTTGTTAGGTGAAAATTCAAAAAGCAAATCTTATGTGGTGAACTGCTTACCAGAAAGTAAGCCAAACGGGCGAGTGGCTTAAACCCAGCCTGGGCCTTTAAGGAAAACGATCACAATGAAACAGGATGGGTCACACTCGTCCCGTGTATTCAGATCCGCAAAGGATTACCCAAAAAAAATTTTTTTTAAAAACATAGCGTAATACTGACAAAAAATGTGAAATCAAAAAAAGAAAAATGTGCACCACTCACCAAAAACAAAATCATATATAATCATAAAAAACATCCAGTGTTATGAACACATATAGGACCATTAGGTGAGTGACATGCAATCATGCAATAAGGTGTATGATCCCCTATAGAAAAGTGGTGTGTAAACCTTACAAAGAATCTGCTTACCAGATGCTATAACCAAGTGAGCATAAACTATCCCAAGGTTGGAAGGTATGGAAAAAGAAGGTGCAGCGAGCCACATAAAAAACCTGCTTACCAGATATTATATCCAAGTGAGCATATAGCTATTCTTCAGATGGAAGGTATGGAAAAGAAGGTGCAGCAAGCCACATAGAAATCCTCATAAAATTCCTGCTTACCAGATGTCAACTAAGGTGAGCAGATATTCACAGACACAGACCAAACTTCCTGGCAGGAGCAGCGTGCCTCCGTCCTGACATCTTAGCCCCGAGCTCAGCAGGGCATAATGTACAAAAAGCAGCCAATAGTGTGATACTGTATCAACTAAAATTTATCCGTAATAAAAATAACACTTACAATATAACCGAAGTTAAAAGCGGTGCCGGCCGGCATACAGACTCCCATCCTCAACAAGGCAACGTGGTGACGTCAGCGCGTCCCTCCCAGATGCGTTTCATCATAAGGTGACATTCTCAATGGGGAACAGGCAGCGCGCTGAGCCACCACATTATATGCGCACACCAAGCCTCGCTCTGAGTCCCGCCACAAGAATCACAGAGCGCCATCTTGGGTGTGGGCACAAACAGTAAGTAATCCTATGGAGAAAAGGGAAAGGCGCCAAAATAGCATAAAGAAATGTCATAAGACTCACCTACCCGCTAACTCCACAGGAACCACACAATATTAAAAATGAATGACTAGCATTAAAGAATACCATTATACAATGAAAATGAAGATATCCCTATGAATATTATTACTAGCGTTTTGGGACATATCATTACTAATATGATCCAATTAGACCAGTCTTAACCCCTAAAGAAGGGAGCAAAACAATTCTAAAAATTAACAAACAATATAGGGCAATCATTCTATAGCCCATATTATAAAATACATATTGTATAAAAATTACTATGAAAAATATTTTTCATAGAAAATATTAAAAAAAAAAAAATATATCACACAAAAGAAATATTTTATTAAATGAATCAACAGCTCAGGGCACTCCACTTCAACACCAATATTTAGGAAATATCAATAAAAGCGTTGACATCCACGTCAATATTTAATCCATGGGGCGTATAACTTTTTATCCTATGGATCCAAGACATTTCCAATTTTGAAATCTCTCGTACCATGGAACTCCCTCGCCAGTGAGGTTTGTATCTGTCAATCCCTAAAAAAAAGGGTATTGGAGGGATCTCTATTATGTGCCAAACGATAGTGCTTAGAAACAGAGTGATTCTTAAAACCTGTCAAAATATTGGTGATATGTTCATTGAGCCTCACTTGCAGGGGACGTTTGGTCCGCCCCACATATTGCAAGCCACAAGGGCATTGCAACATGTAGACCACCCCTAGAGTGCAACAGGTAATAAATTGGGTAATAGGATGGGTCCGACCAGTTCTTGTGGAAACAAATGACTGGGTCCTCCTACTAGAACAAGAGTTGAAGGAGCAAACCCGACACTTATTACACTTATAGAATCCAGTTAATTGATCAAAGAAAGTAGTCCTATTCTTTGGGGGATCTAATATGTTGGGGGCCAACCTATTCCTAAATGAAGGAGCCCCTCTAAAAACAATTTTTGGTTTTGGCGGTAAACCTTCCTTCAAGACTCTATCGTTAGTGACAATATGCCAATGTTTGGAAACTAATTGCTTTACTTCCTTATGCTGAAGGGAATAGGTGGTAATAAAGGATACTCCTAAATTCTGATCCAAACTCCTAGTCTGTGGTTTGTCCTGTAGTAGGAGCCTTCTATCCATCTCTTGTACTCCCTTTAAAACGGGCAACAAAGTCTCACTGGTATATCCCTTTTCAAGGAACCTCCCAGTGAGAATGCTGCTCTGTGTTAGAAACTTATCAGGGTCCAAGCAATTCCTACGCAGTCTCATATACTGGCTTTTAGGTATTGAATTAAGCCAGGGCCTGTAATGACAACTTTCTAATGAGATGTAGGAATTATCACTCTCCTTGAAGAAGGTGGACGTGGACAGAACACCCCCCTCAATGGACAGAGTAAGATCCAAAAAATGAATCTGGGTCTGACTCATCTCAAAATTGAGATGGATACCTCGGTTATTTATATTGAGAGAGGACATAAACCGTTGAAGCTCCTGGCCATCACCATCCCATAGGAGGAGGATGTCATCTATATACCTAGCCCACAGGACAAGATGGGGACTCTGGTGGGCATAGATGACATCCTCCTCCCACTTGGCCATAAAAAGATTGGCCAGGCTGGGGGCATACTTAGCCCCCATAGCTACGCCGTGACTTTGGCGGTAGAACCTATTTGAAAACCAAAAGTAATTATGGGAGGCAGCAAAACCAAGTAGCTCCATAATAAAAGAAATTTGACATGCTGGAAGACCCGAATCCCTAACCAAAGCTCCCTCTACTGCATCCAAACCCATATTATGGGGGATTATGGTGTATAGGGAGGTGACATCAGCAGTCACCATCCATATACCGGGCCTAATATCAATACTTGAAAGAAGATTCAACACATGACGAGTGTCCTTGATGTACGAAGGCATTTTTTGGACTAAGGGCTGAAGATAGAAATCGATGTATCTGCCCACCCGGGATGTGATTGAATCAATGCCACTAACAATAGGGCGTCCCGGGGGGCAGATAGGGTTCTTATGAACTTTTGGTAAATAATAAATAGTCGGAGTCCTGGGGGCCTTAGGGATTAAAAATAAACTCTCTTTATCTTTCAAAATTCCCATTGAAGAACCTTTAGATATAATTTTCCGTAACTCCCTTAGATATAGAAGTGAAGGATAAGTGTAATAAGTGTCGGGTTTGCTCCTTCAACTCTTGTTCTAGTAGGAGGACCCAGTCGTTTGTTTCCACAAGGACTGGTCGGACCCATCCTATTACCCCATTTATTACCTGTTGCACTCTAGGGGTGGTCTACATGTTGCAATGCCCTTGTGGCTTGCAATATGTGGGGCGGACCAAACGTCCCCTGCAAGTGAGGCTCAATGAACATATCACCAATATTTTGACAGGTTTTAAGAATCACTCTGTTTCCAAGCACTATCGTTTGGCACATAATAGAGATCCATCCAATACCCTTTTTTAGGGATTGACAGATACAAACTCACTGGCGAGGGAGTTCCATGGTACGAGAGATTTCCAAATTGGAAATGTCTTGGATCCATAGGATAAAAAGTTATACGCCCCATGGATTAAATATTGACGTGGATGTCAACGCTTTTATTGATAATTCCTAAATATTGGAGTGCCCTGAGCTGTTGATTCATTTAATAAAATATTTCTTTTGTGTGATATATTTTTTTTTTTTTTTTTATATTTTCTATGAAAAATATTTTTCATAGTAATTTTTATACAATATGTATTTTGTAATATGGGCTATAGAATGATTGCCCTATATTGTTTGTTAATTTTTAGAATTGTTTTGCTCCCTTCTTTAGGGGTTAAGACTGGTCTAATTGGATCATATTAGTAATGATATGTCCCAAAATACTAGTAATAATATTCATAGGGATATCTTCATTTTCATTGTATAATGGTATTCTTTAATGCTAGTCATTCATTTTTAATATTGTGTGGTTCCTGTGGAGTTAGCGGGTAGGTGAGTCTTATGACATTTCTTTATGCTATTTTGGCGCCTTTCCCTTTTCTCCATAGGATTACTTACTGTTTGTGCCCACACCCAAGATGGCGCTCTGTGATTCTCGTGGCGGGACTCAGAGCGAGGCTTGGTGTGCGCATATAATGTGGTGGCTCAGCACGCTGCCCATTCCCCATTTAAGAACGTCACCTTATGACGAAACGCGTCTGGGAGGGACGCGCTGACGTCACCACGTTGCCTTGTTGAGGACGGGAGTCTGTTTGTATGCCGGCTGGCACCGCTTTTACCTTCGGTTATATTGTAAGTGTTGTTTTTATTACGAATAAATTTTAGTTGATACAGTATCACACTATTGGCTGCTTTTTGTACATTATGCCCTGCTGAGCTCGGGGCTAGGATGTCAGGACGGAGGCACGCTGCTCCTGCCAGGAAGTTTGGTCTGTGTCTGTGAATATCTGCTCACCTTAGTTGACATCTGGTAAGAAGGAATTTTATGAGGATTTCTATGTGGCTTGCTGCACCTTCTTTTCCATACCTTCCATCTGAAGAATAGCTATATGCTCACTTGGTTATAATATCTGGTAAGCAGGTTTTTTATGTGGCTCGCTGCACCTTCTTTTTCCATACCTTCCAACCTTGGGATAGTTTATGCTCACTTGGTTATAGCATCTGGTAAGCAGATTCTTTGTAAGGTTTACACACCACTTTTCTATAGGGGATCATACACCTTATTGCATGATTGCATGTCACTCACCTAATGATCCTATATGTGTTCATAACACTGGATGTTTTTTATGATTATATATGATTTTGTTTTTGGTGAGTGGTGCACAATTTTCTTTTTTTGATTTCACATTTTTTGTCAGTATTACGCTATGTTTTAAAAAAAAATTTTTTGGGTAATCCTTCGCGGATCTGAATACACGGGACGAGTGTGACCCATCCTGTTTCATTGTGATCGTTTTCCTTAAAGGCCCAGGCTGGGTTTAAGCCACTCGCACGTTTGGCTTATTTTCTGGTAAGCAGTTCACCACATAAGATTTGCTTTTTGAATTTTCACCTAACAACATAAGAATATTCACGTTATTCACTGTGTGATAGTTGGACATTTCTCCGTATAGGACTTTATATTTTCATTTATTTGAACATCATTTTTAGCGCGGTTTTCTATATTTCTCTTCTTCATCCCTGTACTTGGCCGCATTCACCTTTCCCTCGATTGCAACCAGTCATCCTGTCCCTGCAGCACCCCCACAGCATGATGCTGCCACCACCATGCTTCACTGTTGGGACTGTATTGGACAGGTGATGAGCAGTGCCTGGTTTTCTCCACACATACCGCTTAGAATTAAGGCCAAAAAGTTCTATCTTGGTCTCATCAGACCAAAGAATCTTATTTCTCACCATCCTTCAGTCCTTCAGGTGTTTTTTAGCAAACTCCATGCGGGCTTTCATGTGTCTTGCACTGAGTAGAGGCTTCCTTCCGTCGGGCCACTCTGCCATAAAGCCCCGACTGGTGGAGGGCTGCAGTGATGGTTGACTTTCTACAACTTTCTCCCATCTCTCAACTGCATCTTTGGAGCTCAGCCACAGTGATCTTTGGGTTCTTCTTTACCTCTTTCACCAAGGCTCTTCTCCCTCGATAGCTCAGTTTGGCCAGACGGCCAGCTCTAGGAAGGGTTCTGGTCATCCCAAACGTCTTCCATTTAAGGATTATGGAGACCACTATGCTCTTAGGAACCTTAAGTGCAGCAGAATTTTTTTAGTAACCTTGGCCAGATCTGTGCCTTGCCACAATTCTGTCTCTGAGCACTTCAGGCAGCTCCTTTGACTTCATGATTCTCATTTGCAATTACATGCACTGTGAGCTGTAAGGTCTTATATAGACAGGTGTGTGGCTTTCCTAATCAAGTCCAATCAGTATAATCAAACACAGCTGGACTCAAATGAAGGTGTAGAACCATCTCAAGGATGATCAGAAGAAATTGACAGCACCTGAGTTAAATATATGAGGGTCACAGCAAAGGGTCTGAATACTTAGGACCATGTGATATTTCAGTTTTTCTTTTTTAATAAATATGCAAAAATGTCAACAATTCTGTCAATATGGGGTGCTGTGTGTACATTAATGAGGAAAAAAAATTAACTAAAATGATTTTAGCAAATGGCTGCAATATAACAAAGAGTGAAACATTTAAGGGGGTCTGAATACTTTCCGT